>NC_053393.1:248518124-248519631 GCF_905171765.1 Bufo bufo | reverse complement strand
TGCTTCCGCTCCCATCTTGGTAAAACCTGATGTCTCTCTACCTTTCATTGTTGAGGTGGACGCTTCTGAGGTGGGTGTGGGTGCGGTCTTGTCTCAAGGTCCCTCTCCTGTCAAATGGCGACCGTGTGCCTTTTTCTCAAGGAAACTCTCCACCGCAGAGAGAAATTACGATGTGGGAGATAGGGAGTTGTTGGCCATCAAATTAGCTTTTGAGGAATGGCGCCATTGGCTAGAGGGAGCCAGACACCCTATTACCGTGTTTATCGACCATAAGAATCTGGCCTACTTGGAATCAGCCAAGCGTGTGAACCCGAGACAGGCCAGATGGTCTTTATTCTTTTCTAGGTTTAATTTTGTTGTCACGTTCCGCCCTGGGGTTAAAAATGTGAAGGCTGATGCCCTGTCACGTTGTTTTCCGGGAGGGGGGAACTTTGAAAACCCGGGTCCCATTTCGGCTGAAGGGGTGGTCGTCTCTGCTCTTTATCCTGATTTGGAGGCAGAGGTTCAGGCAGCCCAGGCAGAGGCTCCTGATCTTTGTCCTCCTGGGAGGTTGTTTGTGCCTCACGCTTTACGACACAAGGTTTTTAAGGAGCACCACGATACTGTCCTTGCTGGGCACCCGGGGAATAGATCCACAGTGGATCTCATTGATCGGAGATTCTGGTGGCCGGCTCTTCGTAAGACGGTTGAGGGTTTTGTGGCAGCCTGCGAGATCTGCGCTCGTGCCAAGGTCCATCAGGTTCTCTCCTGGACCGTTTTAGCAAAATGGCGCATTTCATTTCCTTTCCTGGGTTACCCAATGCTAAGACGCTGGTGCAAGCATTTGTTGATCACATTGTTAAATTGCATGGCATTCCTTCAGACATCGTTTCTGATAGGGGCACGCAATTTGTTTCCAGATTCTGGAAGGCCTTCTGTTCTCGCTTGGGGGTTCGGTTGTCGTTCTCTTCTGCTTTTCACCCGCAGTCGAATGGTCAGACCGAACGCGTCAATCAGAATCTGGAGACATATCTGCGCTGTTTTGTGGCGGAGAATCAGGAGGATTGGTGTTCTTTTTTGTCCCTTGCTGAGTTTGCTTTAAATAACCGTCGCCAGGAGTCCTCTGATAAGTCACCATTTTTTGGTGCATATGGGTTTCATCCGCAGTTTGGGACATTCTCTGGAGAGGGGTCTTCTGGTTTACCTGATGAGGAGAGATTTTCCTGTCTTTGTCATTTATTTGGCAAAAGATTCAGGGTAATCTGAAGAGGATGAGTGAGAGATATAAGCGTGTGGCGGATAAGAGACGTGTGCCTGGTCGGACCTGAATGTGGGTGATCTGGTGTGGTTGTCTACAAAGAATATCAAACTGAAGGTTCCCTCCTGGAAGTTGGGTCCTAAGTTTATTGGGCCTTACAAGATCTTGTCCGTCATCAATCCCGTTGCCTTCCGTCTTGATCTTCCTCAGACTTGGAAGATCCATAATGTTTTTCACAGGTCCCTATTAAAACCTTATGTCCAACCACTG